>NC_142036.1:13879554-13907054 GCF_982192425.1 Myodes glareolus | reverse complement strand
CTCTGTGAGCTTAAGGCCTGTCTGGTCCACAGAGTAAATTCCAGGACAGCCAGGGCGATGTAGAGAGAGAGCCTGTCTCAACGAAAACAATAAAAACAACAACAACAACAACTCATCCCCTCAAAAATATAAAAAAACCCAGAAAAACTCAAACAAGCAAACAAACAATACTTCCAAGCCAAAACAACAACAAAAAGTTGATATAAGGCAGTTTGAAGAGATTCCATGTTTCCATAATTTTGATTCTTCCAACTTCTGAGCACATCTCTTCATTGATATTTCATGGGTCCTTAGATGGAGAATTTGTCTTGTTTGATAGGGTTTATTTATGCATATTTGATTTTAAGTGTTATTAACTCTCTTCCTCTCTTTGTCTCTGTCTTAACACTACGTTTGCTAAAGATTGCAGAAGCGTAACTGACTTCTGCATATTGACTGAGGATAAATGAGCTTACTAAACTCTCTTATTAATTCTAAAAACCTATCTTCAGTTGATTACATCACCTGCAAAACTAATAAATTTCATTTATAAAATTAAAAACATATTTTAAGTGTTTGGATGCTTGTGTACCACATCTGTGCAGTGTTTGTGGTGGTCAGAAAAGGATGTCAGAGTCCCTAGAACTGGAGATACAAGGCTTTTAGTCACTTTGTGGGTACTGGGAAATGAACCCTGGTCCTCTGTAAGAGCAGCGGTGATCTTAGCCACTGAGCCATCTCTCCAGCCCTGGATTGTTGCTGTTGCTGCTTCAGATTAACTTTTGTATGTACGCGTGTTTTCTCTGTAAGTATGAATGTGCACAATATGCAGGCCTGGTGCACATGGAGGTCAAAAGAACACATCAGCTCCCCCTCCCCCCAGAGCTGATGATGTACATGGAGGTCAGAAGAGCACATCAGTTCCCCTCCCCCAGAACTGGAATTATGGACTATTGTGAACTACAGCAAGTGTAGGTGCTGGGAACCAAACCCAGGTCATCTTTAAGAAGAGCATGATGGGACTGGAGAGGTGACTCAGAGGTTAACAGCACTGATTGTTCTTTCCGAGGTCCTGAGTTCAATTCCCAGCAACCATATGGTGGCTCACAACCATCTGTAATGAGATCTAGTGCCCTCTTCTGGGCTGCAGGCATACATGGAGACAGAACACTGTAAGCAAAAATAAATAAATAAATCTTAAAAAAAAAAAGAAGAGCATAATGGTGGTGTACACCTTTAATCCCAGTACTCGGGAGGCAGAGGCAGGCAGATCTCTGAGTTCAAGGCCAGCCTGGTCTACAGAGTGAGTTCTAGGATAGTTAGGGATGTACAAGAGGGACCCTGTCTCAAAAAACCAAACCAAAACCAAACCAAACAAACCCAACAAGTCCTCCTAACCATTGAGTCATCTCTTATGCCCCACCCTCTAGTTCATTTTTAAATATCTACTTCTTACGCATTACATGTTTCTTCCTATTTTCTAGTGTCTCAATACAACAATGAACAGAACAGTATGGGCATCTATCTACTTTTGGTTCAAAGAAGTATCTTCAACTGTTAGTTACTAAAACTGCTGTTTGTGTAGTTGGCTTTTTTGTTTTTTGTTTTTGTTTTGAGATCAGGTTTCTCTGTGTAGTCCTAGATGACCTGGAACTCACCCCTTTTTCCAGGACGGCCCATAAATCACAGAGCTCTGCCTGCCTCTGCCTCCTCAGTGCTAGGATTAAAGGTGTGCATCACCATCACCCGGTTTATACTGTGGGATGATCTTTCTGTACACTGTGAATATGCATTCCTCTCATTGGTTAATAATAAAAGCTGTTTGACCAATAGCCAAACAGGATAAAGTTAGGCAGAACAATCAAATTGAGAACTCAGATGAGGAGCGGCAGAGTCAGGAGATGCGAGCCAGCTGCCAGGGAGGCAAGATATGCTAGAGAACAGGTAAAGTCACAAAACCACGTGGCAAAATGTAGATTAATAGAAATGGGTTAATTTAAGCTATAAGAGCTAGTTAATAATAAGCCTGAGTTATATGCCAAACAGTTTGTAATTAATATAAGCTTTCATGTTATTATTTGGGACTGGGTGGTTTGTAAGTGCATTTTATTAGGTTACATCATTCTCTTCCATTCTCCTGGGAGCTTCTCTCTTATAAGTCTTGTGCAGTGATAAAATTTTATTAACTGTCTTTTCTGCTTCTATTGACATGATCATATTTCTCCTTGAATTTGTTAATGTGAAGAATTACATTTATTGGCTTTAGAAACTCGTAATGTCACTGGGTGGTGGTGCACACCTTTAATCCCAGTGCTTGGGAGGCAGAGGCAGGTGGAGCTCTGTGAGTTTGAGGCCAGCCTGGTCTACAGGATGAGTTCCAGGACAGGCTCCAAAGCCACAGAGAAACCCTGTCTCAAAAAAACAAACAAACAAACAAACAACAACAACAACAACAACAACAACAAAATCCTAACGTAAAGCATAATTTAAAATAAAAATCTTGCAGAAGTAGTTCAAATAGCTTCCACATGCACTCACCCAGTTTTTGACATATTTCCTCAGCATTCTGCCTTTATATACATATATAAATATATGCAACATGAGTAAATCATGTGTAATGTAAACCTGACTATTGTACACTGTAGAGATTTGTCGCTTGTATTGGTTTAATAAAATGTCTATTGGTCAGTAACCAGATAGGAAGTGTAGGTAGGGTAATCAGACTAGGAAAATTCTGGAAAGATGAAAGGCAGAGATGCAGTTGCAAACCAGACACAGAGGAAGCAAGATGAGAATGCCTTACTGAAAGGTACCAAACCAAGTGGCTAAACATAGATAAGAATTGTGGGTTAATTTAAGTTGTAAGAGCTAGTCAGTAATAAGCCTGAGCAATAGGCCAAACAGTTTATAATTAATATAAGCCTCTGTGTGTTTATTTGTTACTGAATGCCTGTGGGACCAGGTGGGACAGAAACTTCTGTCTACAGAATATAGATTTTCATATGAAAATATCTCTGCGTCATTTAAGAATTAGTTTGCAGAGCCCGATGGAACTTATAACTGGGCCTAGTTCCTGGGTACACTGAAATTGGAGGATCATTTGTACCCAGGAGTTCGAGATAATCAGTAACAGCCTGATCCTGTGTAGCTCACACTTTTTTTTATGATTTAGTGTGAAATAGTGTGTTATTGGAGACCGGCATTGTGATGTGCAGAAGCAATGCTTATCTTCCGGCTTAGGGTAATTCCTTACTGTGTATGTGTGTATATATATCCCTTACTTTTGATATATATATTTATTGAGCTCTACATTTTTCTCTGTTCTCCTCCTTGCCTCTCCCCTCCTCCCTTCAACCCTCCCCTCCCCCAAGGTCCCCATGCTCCCAATTTACTCAGGAGATCTTGTCTTTTTCTACTTTCTACTTCCTATGTAGATTAGATCTATGTAAGTCTCTCTTAGTGTCCTCACTGTTGTCTAAGTTCTCTGGGATTGTGGTTTGTAGATTGGCTTTCTTTGCTTTTTGTTTAAAAACCACCTGTGAGTGAGTACATGTGATGATTGTCTTTCTGTGTCTGGGTTACCTCAGTCAAAATAATGTTTTCTAGTTCCATCCATTTTCCTGCAAAATTCAAGCTGTCGTTATTTTTTTCTGCTGTGTAGTACTTCATTGTGTAAATGTACCACATTTTCTTTATCCATTCTTTGATCGAGGGGCATTTAGGTTGTTTCCAGGTTCTGGCTATGACAAACAAACTGCTGTGAACATAGTTGAGCTCATGTCCTTGTGGCACGGTTGAGCATCCTTTGGATATATACCCAAAAGTGGTATTACTGGGTCTTGAGGAAGGTTGTTTCCTCATTTTCTGAGAAATCGCCACGCTGACAGAGGAGACAGACGCTGTGAGTTTGAGGCCAGCCTGGTTTATAGAGTGAGTTCCAGGACAGCCAGGACTATACACAGAGAAACCCTGTCTTGAAAAACAAAACAAAACAAAACAAAGCCCCCCAAATTCAGATGATCCTCTCTTTTCAATGAGATCAAATCCAAATCCTGATACATGTGTCACGAGTTGAAAACTGTGTGTGCTGACCTAGTAGTGCCACAGCCAGCAGCGCAGTGCACTGTAGACTCGATGCAGACCCTGATGCCCGCAGCGACTGCAGTTCCGAGCTGCCCAGCGTGGGGCAGAGTCATAGGCATCTGAAGTATGGTTCCTGTGAACACGTATCAATTTCTCACCACCATAAAGCTGAAAAAAAAAAAAAAGGCTGCAAGCCAAGTGAGCATGAGAATTCCTTGTTTCCGTTGAAGTCTTTTGTCAGATACATGATTTGCAAATACGTTCTCTCTCACTGTCTCGGTTCTTTTTCAGAAGGGTGGATCTCAGCCTGGCCTTGAACTGAAGCTTCCTGTGCATCCCTCTCCTGAGTGGGGAGATTATAGGCATGCATTACCATTCTTCATTTTTTAATTCTCTCTCTCTCTCTCTCTCTCTCTCTCTCTCTCTCTCTCCCTCTTTGTTTGTTTGTTTGTTTGTTTTTGTCCCTCTGTGTAGCTCTTGTTGTCCTGGAACTCACTTGGCCCTGGCTGGCCTTGACCTCACAGAGATCTCCTTGCTTCTGCCTCCCAAGTGCTGGGGTTAAAGGTGTGTGCCATCACCACCTGGCTGACCTTAGTAGTAACTTTTGGAGAGCAATGTCCCCCCTCTTTTGGTTCTGGTAGTTGACAGGGGATTTCACTAATGCTAAAGTCACTCTTGTTCACTTAGCCACACACACTTCCAGTTTAAACAGGTTGTAGATTTTTATGGAGTTCATTTGCATTTTTTTCTGTGAGTATTGAAGGATGAACCTGGGGCCTTGCCTGGGCCAGGCTATCTCTCTGCCTCAAGTTTTACCCAGATCCCTGTTTACCTTTGATGAATGGTGCTTTCGTTTCATATCTAAGAATCTATTTATTTTTGCCCCAGCTTGTGTAAGGCTTTTCTTTTGATTTTTAACTTCTGAAAGTTTCCCAGCTTTGCGTTTACATTAGGGGCCTATGTGCATTTTGAGTTAATTTTCCTTGTGCTGTAAGAGACTGGCCTTGAGCCCTGAGCGCACACTGTCCTCCTGCTCCATCCAGTCCTGAGTAGCTGGCTTTGACTTCCTCTTACTTCCGGATGACCCCGTGAAGATTTCTGGGTTTACTTGTGTGGAGTCGCTGTGGGTCAGAAATTGTATTGATTTCTCACTGTGGCTGTAACAAACCACTTGAAGCAACACTTGGGTGTGGACTTGGGTATGGTATAGGCCCAAGCCTCGGCAGGCTAGAGTCAAGGCTGCTTCTTTCTGAGGCCGTGTAAGAGTCCATGTGCTGATGTAACCACCTTCTAGAGAAGTCCATGACGCTAGCCTCCTGGTCCCTTCTTCCTGCAGAGCTGCTGGTGAGGCCTCTTCACATCCCTCTGAGCTGATCCTCTAGCATTTTTCTCTTAAGGACCTTTGTAAGGACTGGACCACCCATGTGGTCCGGGGTGAGGTCTCTTTGTGGTCCTGACCACGAACACCCTTTGTAAGGACTGGGCCACCCATGTGGTCCGGGGTGAGGTCTCTTTGTGGTCCTGACCACGAACACCCTTTGTAAGGACTGGGCCACCCATGTGGTCCGGGGTGTTGTCTCTTTGTGGTCCTGACCACGAACGCAGCTGTGACTCAGTCCCTTTCCCCGCATTAGATCATCTGTCCGTAGGTTCAGGATGCTGGCATGGGCTGCAGAACACTGAGACAAGCTTACAGGTCTTAGGTGAGGGTCGGGTTAACTATGGCTAAGAGGAAGTAGGGGAGCGAAGGAGGAAGATAAAGACCAGACCGGACTGACACGGGCTGCCTCTCCCGCTCCTCCCAGTACCCCTCTCCCAACCTTGCTTGAGTCTGCTGGAGGAGGGGGTGGGGGGAGGTGCAATGTGTTGCTCCTGGGCCCAGGGCTGAACTGCTACCTCCTCTCTCCATGCTGGGTCTGGCCTGGCCTTGATTCCTGAGGCTGAGGAGATACATGTCATTCATTGCAAGATGTAGGGCCTCTTGCTGTGCGAGGGTGAGCTTTGGGGTCCCGTTGCACAGCCGAGGAATGAGTGAGTTGATTGCTATTAATACTCCTTATTACTACTCTTCCCTACTTTTCTCTACTGATGGGCATCTTGGAACTGCCCCCCTCCCTCCGCCCTGGGCCCTCCATGGCTTGCTATTCTAGCTTCCCAGGGCCGAGGGAGGTCCACGGATTAGTCACCAGAACAGAATTTGCCACTTACTCAGAGTTGGCCACCAATGTACCCAGTGTCTTGTTTAGGGTGCTGACAGGTGCTGAGGAAGCCCTGCTCCATCCCTTCTAGTCCCTTCAGCTCCCTTGTCCTCAATGCTTGCCAAAGGGAGACTGCAGCTCAGGGGATGGGGGGGGGGGCATGGGAAAGGGTAGGTAACCAGTAAGCCTCCCCGTTGTCCACATCTAGTGACAGGGTAGCCCTGCTATCAGCATAGCAGGTTAGGAATGGGGCACTCAGCGAGGACAGGACATGGAGATAGGTCAAGTCTGGCGCCAAGTTAGCTCTTTGATGCTCTCCCATCCTCCTACTGACTGAGAGTCTCACAGTTGGATTTCTCCCACAGGGTATACAACTATAGAGCTAAGATCTAGGCCCTGACAAGGGTGTCCTTGTGCGCTTCTGGTGAGGTCTGGCCAAGAGGCAATCAGCCCCGCCCCTACGTCTGGCCACCTCCGCGGGTCGGGGTCCAGCGGTCTGCCTGTTGTAGGTGAGCAGAATCACTTTAGTGACCCTCAGGGTCTGAGATTGAAGGGCTACGTAGGAATTTCAGGGTGTGAAGAGGAATGAGGAGACCTGTCTGACGATTTTTTTGCGTGTGTTGAGGCCAAGAGGATAGAGCACGGGGTCTGAAGTGGATGCCAGATTGTCTGGCCCCTTGTGCCACCTGTCATGGGCGCAGGAGCTGCGCAGAACTGTCGTCATGGCAACCCGTACTACGCAACGGCCCTAGGACCCGGGTCTTCTCTTGGCTAGGGTCTGAACGTCCCAGGGGCGCAAGGCGGGGCCTCGACCGGAGGCGGTGCCCGCGGCGGAGGGGCGGAGCGCAGCACCAAGCGCCTGGGCCCCGCGCTGAGGCTCGGCCGGGCCGGCCGGCGCGCTGCATCTGGCTGGCCCGGTAGGCGTGGGATGCGAACGGCGGGCAGCAGAGGCGGGCTGCTGGTCCGAGCGGGTCGGCAGAGCTGGGCGGTAGGCGGCGGCTGCAGAGGCAGCGGCCGCAGCAGCGGCTACCAGCTGGGCCTGTGCTATTCCCGCCCCCAGGCTGCAGGCCGTGGGATGGGCAGGGGCAGCTGCATGGCGGCGGAACCAGGCCCAGGCATCACTGGGGAAACCTTTAGTGGGGAAAGACAAACTGAGACGCAACCTGCTGGGAGCCGCTAGACCCTCCTCTCCGGAGTGGAGGAGGGAGGATCCTTCCTTGCCTCAGCCTCTCTTTTGGAGGTACCAAGCGAGTAGGGGGTCCACGAGGGAGAGGCAGGCATTTTAGAGCTTGGAGGCCCTGAATCTGTGTGTGATGTTTGAGCAGTGGGCAGGTTTGGTAGAGATGGACATTAGGGCCTAGCATGAGAGACCCAGGGCAGGTGGACCTGGGCTTGGTCCCTGGGAACATGGCTAGGACAGAGTGTGGGGGAGGGGACGACAGGCTTGGGTTCTGGCTTTCTGGAGGCCAGGGCACTCCTAGGGGTTGGGATTTGTCCTTTGCTAGTTTAAAGCCTTTTGCTCGTGGCGTTTGGCATTTGACAGTGACTGAGCAAAGGGGTGATGGCGTGAGAATGATGGGGAGAAAGAATTAGCCAGCAGAGACTACTTGGCCTGGACAATCGCTAAGAGGAAGGAAATTCTCAGTGGTAGCCAATGGAGTTCCAGGTGATCAGGAGTGGGGCCAGCCTGTGCCACCAGTGGGCGTGAAAATGGAGTGTGTACCTGAGAAACTGGAGTGTGTGGATCCTTGGGGTCCTGGTGTGGCAGATGACTCTCTAAACACTTTATTAAAGCTGTGATGTAGCTTTGAGAACCCAAGGGGTGAATAGAGGGGGACAAGAACTGAGAAGAGGAAGGGACCATGGACTGTGGTGGAATACATCACTGTCACGGGTGACAATAAATTTTATGTCTTTGTCTAGACAGGACAGTAAACAGAGTCCTCATGCCAGGTGTTGAGGAGGCTCGAGAGGAGAGCCTTGATTGGAAGTGACTTTTGCCTGGGTGGGTGAAGGCTGCCAGGAGTGTGAACAGGCCCAGATATCAGTACCCACAATCGGGGTACCACAGACAGGACAGCCAGTCTTAGGGACTTAGGAAGAGACAGTCTTGCCACAGCATTCCTGAGGTTGGCCCTGAAGGTGGAGGAGAGGCAGCAGCAGAAGCCCAGCAGAGGAACTGGAAGTGCAAGTGTGCTGATTCAGATAGAGGATACAGCAGGAGGTGTGGCCAGGAGAAGAGCGCTTCTCCAGAGGCTTCTCCGGAGCGAGGACTAGCGGTGGTGGGTCAGGGAAGACAATGATCTGCTTTGCCCTAGATAGCCTCAGGAAGGGGAGAGATTGAGCTGTGGATAGAGGAAAGAGGGGTGGTGGGGTACAAGGCAGTCGTAGGAAAGTACGAGGGACTTGGAGGGTGGGTATCTCAGGTTTTGAATGACGGTCCATCTAGGATTGAAAAACTTGCCCAGTCTCCAGGGTGGAATCTGGGTATCCAACACTCCTTGTGCGCCTAGTACAGCACAGCTACTTCAAAATGCCCAGAACCTTCCAAAGAAGTGGCCTAAAGCCGTCGGTCCGGGCGTTGTGGTCCAGGGTGTCAGAGCCAGGAGAGACGGAGGTTTGGGTCCAGCCACGACAAATCACCAGGGCTTTTAGAGTGGCGGCCGGTGAGGTGGGGGGGAACCACTTCCGTTCCATTTCCTTCCTGGCGGTGGCGGGAATGAGATCGGTCCTTCAGGTGGGGTTGCAGCGCCCTCTGGAGGCCCCGTTCCGGGGCTCCAGGTCTCGGGTGCTAGCAGCGGCGCGTGCGTGCGTCCAAGGAGGTCTCCTGCACCCGGCGTGGGGACAGCACCACACGCAGGAAACAGCCAGGCCTGGGAAGGCTGGCGTGCGCCCTGACAACCCTAGCCTCCGTGCCAGTCTGCCGCACAATCTGACTTGTATCTGGTCTTTCCCAGGTTCCGAACTCGCCGGCTGGGAGCCGCAGCACACTCCAGGCAGCTGGACAAACCCCCGCACCCGGATGCGCTGCGCCATGCCGGAGGGTTGAGCGTCGCGTTCGCTGCTCTCTGGGACACAGCAGGACCTCGTCCCGCTTTGTGTGGGGACTGCGCGCCAGGGCCGAGCCCGGGCCGCTGACCATGGTGCTGCCGCCTCCCGACCGGCGCCACGTGTGCCTGACCACGCTGGTGATCATGGGCAGTATGGCAGTCATGGACGCATACCTGGTGGAGCAGAATCAGGGCCCGCGCAAGATCGGCGTGTGCATAATTGTGTTGGTAGGCGATGTGTGCTTCCTGTTGGTGCTGCGCTACGTGGCCGTGTGGGTGGGTGCCGAGGTGCGCACGGCCAAGCGTGGCTACGCTATGATCCTCTGGTTCCTCTATATCTTCGTGCTGGAGATCAAACTCTATTTCATCTTTCAGAACTATAAGGCGGCGCGGCGTGGAGCGGCCGACCCGGTGGCTCGCAAGGCACTGACACTGCTGCTGTCAGTGTGCGTGCCGGGCCTGTTCTTGTTGCTTGTGGCACTAGATCGCATGGAGTATGTGCGTACCTTCCGAAAGCGCGAGGACCTTCGTGGCCGCCTTTTCTGGGTGGCTTTAGATTTGCTGGATCTGCTGGACATGCAGGCCAACCTCTGGGAGCCACCGCGCACCGGGCTGCCGCTGTGGGCCGAAGGCCTCACCTTTTTCTATTGCTACATGCTGCTGCTGGTGCTGCCCTGCGTGGCACTCAGCGAGGTCAGCATGCAAGGGGAGCACATTGCACCACAGAAGATGATGTTGTACCCGGTGCTCAGCCTCGCCACTGTCAACGTGGTGGCCGTGCTAGCCCGTGCCGCCAACATGGCACTCTTCCGAGATAGCCGAGTCTCAGCCATCTTCGTGGGCAAGAACGTGGTGGCACTGGCCACCAAGGCCTGCACGTTCCTTGAGTACCGTCGCCAGGTTCGCGACTTTCCACCACCTGCGCTTGCGCTTGAGCTGCAGCCACCTCCTTCCCAGCGCAACTCGGTGCCGCCGCCTCCACCACTGCATGGTCCTCCAGTGCGTCCTCACGGACCCTCACCCACTCGTGATGCGTTGGACACGTGACAGGGCCCCGTGGGCCGCACAGACGCTGGACTAGCTGCGCGCGGTTTGCATGGGATGGGATGGGGCAGGCTCCCATTAGGGACAGGTGCTGTGGGTACCTGTGCAGTGAGTGCCTGGGGTTCCGGGCGGGGCGTGTCTGCTTCTTCATCTCAGGAATCTCTCGGACCACGGACCCTCAGCTTCCACTCCACTGGCTCACCTCGATGCACAGGGCAGTTGGTGAGGCCTGGTCCCGAGTGGAGATAGATGCCTCAACCCCTGCTGGGCTGCCAGGGTGGGAAGGGAGGGCAATGTTCCAGGAGATCTGGACTTATGGTAGGGGCCCCTGGCTCGGAGTTTGGGGCCAGGGAGGCCTCTGTCATTTTAAAGACTTGTGTTTACAGTTTTGTACCCAAAGCCTGGCTGTTCTTCCTGTTTCACGAGTCCCCTGCCTAACAACTGGGCAGAGTGGCAAGGACTGGTGAGTGTTGGGTACCACTGGGCAGCCAGGTACTTCTGAAGCAAACAGGTATTTCTGGGGTCTCTTCAGGTGATTCTCAGTTGTTCCTGGGTGGGGTCCATTGTGGCCCTTTGTCAGAGACACTCTTCTCCCACCTCAGTGCACCTGCCCCTGTAGACTGCTCTCACTGAGGTATCCTGACCTCCCTCTCCCCTATCCCTCAGTCTCTACAGTTGTCCAGGCCTCATGTCCCTGGCCTTCCCAACTCAGGTTCAGAAGTGTCCTATACTTCTTCTCTTCCTGTACAAACTCTCTCTGCCTGTGGGTGACTTGGGCTCATGACTGCCAGTATCAAACGGGATCAGGTGCCAGCTTTGTTCCTAAGTTGAAGCTGCGTGCAGCCTCAGCCAGAAGAGCGGTCTGGCCTCATGTCACCCCAGCCTGGCCCTGCCCCAGACACTGGCCAGTCCCGCAGTGCCCTGACCAAGTGCACAGACCTTGACCGTCTGTCTGCCGGTGGTCTCTCCCTGACCTCCACCCTGAACCTGTGGTGACTGAATTCACTAGGCCTAGGACAGTCTCATTGTGGCATCTAGAGAGGGGTCTTCAGCGAGGGTGTTTGATGGTTACATATCTTTCAGGCCTGGCACCTGCAGCACAATGCAGACCCATGACCTGCCAGGCCCGTGTTCACTGCATTGCCCAGTGCTCATATGTGCATCCTTGTGATCCAGAGCAGGGGGTCTGCTGTCCAGTCTGACCTGTTGTAGAGGGGCATGGATCCAGCTGTGCATGGTAGGATACCTCCATCCCTGTGCCCACCTCTGGATGCACTGACTGTGCCCTCCTGCGCCCACCTCTGGATGTCCCTTCTCTACCCAGTTGCTTCTCTGAGTCTGGATTTTGAGAGTCACCTGTTTTGCAAGCGGCTGTCCTTGGAGACAGCTCTTCAGGGGCACAGGGAGGACCCATGGCTATACCCCTCACCTGGTGAAGTGTGGCCAGTTCCTCTCTTTTTGCCTTCCATACTGGGCCTTGTCCCCACCTCTGACTACATCCCCGCAGTGCCTGATGAGCACCCTGAAGACCTTGGCTCTGGGTTCCACACTCCCACGACACTGCAACCCACGTGCAAGCTTAGAGAGTGGAGGCCTACGGTATAGAGAGCGACCTGTAAGCACACATGGCCAGCCTGCAAGAGTTCCTCAGTTAGTGGGCAGACCCTGGCTGTCTTTGGCTCTGTGCCGTCTTGGATGGAGAGCACAATAGATGAGGCCCAAGAGGTGAGCTGTAAATCTGGGTGTCTGGGCTGTTGTCTGTGTCCTTCCCTTGCTGAAGCCAGAGCCATCCTGTCTGTCTGGTCTCTGTGTTTCCATTTACATCAACCTACATCTAGCTATCCTTTCCCTAACTTCTCGAGGTGGCTTGTGGAGGGGGTAGCTAGGGGTCCCCTTGTGCTCCTTAATTCATTCTTGGTTAATAAATCCTGGTGCTAGGTGACTGACCTTGACCCAAGAACCTCAGGGACTGGGTATGATGGGCACCTGGGAGAGGCATTGGGCAGAGCTAGTCCTTAGGACATGGGCCCTCAAACAGCAAGTGTCCCAGGGATGTAAGCTGTGGGTTATGTGATTAGAGCTGGGAAAGGGACCGTGTGAGGGGGGAATCGCTGTAGTCATGGGGCACCCACTGAACACTTCAGGTGAAGCGTTGGGTAAGGAAGCTGATGTCTGCAAAAGGGCAGGGAGGTGGGTAGTGAACAGACTTGGGGGCCACTCCCTGTGAGGTGAACTGGTGTGGAGGGCTCTTCCCCTCAGATGGGCTTTGGAGGAATGGAGGGTCAGGGTGTGCTCACTGTGAGGATCCTGAAGTGGGTTTAGTGCCTGTTTCAGAAGGGGATTCTGAGATTGTGTGAAATATAAGAAGTCACAGGTCAAAGGCTAAGCCTCCAGAGTACTTTAGACAAATGAACCAACCAGCAAAGGAGGCCCAAGGAGGGAGAAGACAGGAGGCTGGGCACTGGAGGGCACGGTTGCTGGAAGTTCCTGTGGGGTCTGGGGAGGGAAATGCTCCCTGAGAGCTTGGGCAAATGATTCAGGATGCAGACAGTGTGGACAGCCAGCTTTCAGCCCATTTGTGGGGGAGTGGGGGAAGAGAAATGGGCATCAAGGCTATGCCCAGGTGCTGTGTCCCTCTAAGGGACTGACCCATCCCTGATGTCATCAAGAGCATGTTCATCCTGTTCACCTCCTACCAGGCAAGGTCACGTGATGTTTCTAACTTATGTAGCAAGATTCACTTAATGGCCAGAGAATTCCCTGTCTGGATATATTAACCACCTATGCCCACGTCCCAGCATGGGACCTGCTGTGTGCTCAACTTGTACTGTTCCGGGAGACAGTGGCATTCGAGATCTGAGATCTTAACCAGAGTCCATACAGGTCTGCAGACCTGGAGCCTAAACTCATGGTGCTCAAGACTTGTTCCCACAGCCCAGGTGCTGAGAACTGGACTCCGGTCCTCTACAAGAGTAGCAAGTACACAGAACCCCCCCCCTTAGCTCTCCCAACTATTAATTTTGTTTTGTTTTTTCACTTTTGGTTTTCTGAGACAGGGTTTCTCTGTGTAGCCTTGGCTGTCCTGGAACTCACTCTGCAGACCAGGCTGGTCTAGGCTAGGCTTGAACTCACAGAAATCTGCCTACTTCTGTTTCTAAGTGATGGGATTAAAGGTGTGTGTCACCACCACCTGGTCGAACTATTAGGTTTTAAGATGAGAGTCTCATATTGTTGCGTAGATTGTCCCCAAACTTGTGGGCTCCAGTGACATTCCTGCCCCAGCCCCCTGAGCAGCTGAGAATATAGGTACCACCTTGTTGACTTGTACAGTTTGTTTGCTTGTTTATTGAGACAGGGTCTCACGTCTGCCAGGCTGGCCTTGGATTCACTTTGAAGGTGAGGACGGTGGCCTTGAACTCCCGATCCTCTGCCCCTACCTTCCCAGAGCTGGGATTATAGGCATAAACACCGTGCCCACCATGCTTTTTAAAAAAGCAGTGCTGTATGAAACCCAGACTTCATGCATGACAGGCAAGCACTCTACCAACTGAGCTAATCTTTAGCCCCATTAAAAAAAAAAGGTAGGGCTGGTGTTTTCTCCTTTCGGCAAAGCTGCAGACCAACCCTATCTAAGCCCTTTTCTGGCACAGGTGAGAGGGTTGTGTGCATTGGCTCTACCTTTCCCTAGCCAGGCTTCGGTAAGGGGCGAGGGCAGCGTTGAGGACTGTGTGCCAAGGCCTGGGCAAGCCTCGAAGACCTCAGTTCTGTCCATGCCACACTAGCTGGTGTCAGAGGAGGTGGGCTGTGGTGAGCTGTGTTGGGCAGCACCTGCCAGGTCCTTACTGCCTCCGTGGACTGGGCCAAGAGGAAACAATATCGTCAGGCTATGGTGTGCTGCCCGTTGAGCTGGGGGTGCTGATCTCGGGACCAGGAGACAATGTTTTCTCTACCACCATGACACTGTGGCAAGCTTTCAAAGTCAAGTCCCAGACACGACCAAGCATGGGAACAGAGCAAAAAGGTATAGATAGAGGCTCTCCTAGGAGCTAGTTCAGGCCTTGGGTCCCATTGGGTTCCAAGCTAGGGCTTCTGAGGAAGGAGGGGTGCTTAGGAATGCCCATTTGATCTTTGTTTATTGTGATACTATTTGGAGTGATGATGGGATCGAGCCAGGCTGTCCTTACCAGTTTGGTCCCAGCACAGGGGACAGCCTGGACCTGTGACTTCATCTTCCACTCCCAAGCACACTCACATCTGCTGTAGAACAGTGGCCTCAAAGCAATGAAACTGGCCGGGTGGTGGTGGCACACGCCGCCTTTAATCCCAGCACTCAGCAGAGGCAGGCGGATCTGTATGGATCTGAGGCCAGCCTGGTCTACAGAGTGAGTTCCAGGACAGGTTCCAAAGCTACAGAGAGAAACTCTGTTTCAAAGAAAACAAAAAACAAAAAGCAAATAAAACAATCCCCCACCCCACCCCCCCCCAAAAAAAAAAAGAAAGAAAGAAAAACGAAACTGTATTTCATCAAAATCAAGCCCACTTATCTTAATAGGTGAAACTTCCTGTGGTCAGATTCCTGAGAGCAAAGAAACTGAAAGATATCAACCAAGAGCGCCAGAAAACTCTACTCTTTCCTCATTCGGATGGCTTGCCCTGCCTCCTAGGAACTCCTTTGCTGATAGCCTAGGATAAAGTGAGGAGCAGGGACTACCCCCATGGTAAGACATGAGTAACTTCACTTGTGAAAACAAGAGAAGAAAATAAACGCAAAGGATTCCTCAACCAGAGGTGGGCAAGGAGGGCTATCCTCCTTGGCTCAGTCTGAGTGGGGCAGGTATGTGCCAAGCCTGCAGGTATATGGGATGTTCCTGGTGCTGGACCCATCAAGATGCATGGGCTTTGGATGGGTGAAGAAAGAGAACAGTGGGTCATTGGGGAGGAACACGGCAGACTGCAGGAGGGAGGCAAAGGCTAGGACTCCTCAGGAGTGAGGAGGCCTGGTCAGGAGCGGCCTTACAGGGCTGTCTTAGTAGGTCATTATTGCCCTGATTAAACACCGTGACCAAAGCAACCTGGGGAGGAAGAGGTTTATTAGGCTTGCTCATCATTGTTCATCACTGAAGGAATTCAGGGCAGGAACCTGGAGGCAGGAGCTGATGCAGAGGCCATGGAGGATCCTGCTTACTGACTTATCTTCATGACTTGCTCAGCCTGCTTTCTTACAGAACCAGGACCACCAACCCAGGGATGGCACCCCTCACAATGGGCTGGTCCTTCCATGATCAATCACTTAGAAAATGCCCTACAGGCTTGCCTATAGCCTGATCTTATGAAGATATTTTCTTAATTGAAAATAAGATAATTTTAACTTGTGTCAAGTTGAGATAAAACTAGCCAGCACAAGGGCCCAGAAACCACCTCCTCCATGTGATAGTCTCCAGTTTTCTTGAGATTCCCCCGGTGTCATGGTTGATTTGAGTGAACTCTCTGCTTTCGTGAGCTGGGATTGGCATGGTTGATCCACTGGGACAGAAACTCAGGGCAACTGTACAGCTTGACAGTCTGTGTCCTTCCTAAATCTGTGTTGACCCTTAAACCCAAAGCGACCTAGTTGAGGGGTCTGCCCTAAAAAGGGTTTGAAGTGCGGAGTTCACCGTTGCTCTCTGACCCAGAGGGAGAATGCTGCAGGCGCCATCTTGGCAGCAGAGGTCAACTCTCACCGCACACAACTTGCTGTCATCTTGACCTTGGGCCTCCAGCTTTTAGAGAGTGGTAAGCTTTGTGTTGATAAATCCCCCAGCCTGGAGCATGTTGTGACACAGTGCAGGTGGTCACAGGGAGTATGTGCTTCAGCTAGTGGAGCTCATTTCTCTGCTGCAAGCCTGGCAGGTGGTCCAGGCTGCCACTTCTTCTGGACCCAAGGCCCTCCTGTCCATACCATTTTCCTTGGTGTGAGTTGTGCTTTTAGGACTCCAGCTGCTTCCTTAGGTTGTAGCCAGAGAGAAGGCCGGAGAGGTCGAAAGAGATCCTGGTAGGATTTCTTTGTGAGGTGCTTGGAGGCTGGCTTTAGACACGTGCTCACACATCCTTACACACATGCTCACACACGCTCACACATGCCCACTCTCCTGTGCCAGGCAGGAGGCTGGCTTTAGACACGTGCTAATACACATGCTCACACACGCTCACACATGCCCACCCTCCCATGCCAGGCAGGAGGCTGGCTTTAGACATGTGCTTACACATATCCACACATGCTCACACATGCTCAACACACGCCCACTCTCCTGTGCTAGGCAGGTTTTCTTCACAGACAGATCT
Organism: Myodes glareolus; assembly: GCF_982192425.1. NCBI lineage: Eukaryota > Metazoa > Chordata > Mammalia > Rodentia > Cricetidae > Myodes > Myodes glareolus. Next base: position 13,890,379 of record NC_142036.1, on the reverse strand, counting down.
CAGAAACAGTGTAAGGTAGAGAAGATTTATTTTGTCTCATAGGTTCAGAGGTTTTAGTCTATAGCTGGCTCCATTGTTTTGGGCCTGAGGGAAGATAATGTTACGATGCAGGAGTGTGTGGTGGAGGAGATTAAACACTTCGTGGCAGCCAGGCAGGTGTGTGTGGACGGAGACCCCTTCAAAGACCTACTTCCTTCAAATGGGCTCCTCCTCCCAGTGTCTACTACTTCTAATGATACTACCAAATTGTAAGTCTTTCATCTATGAGGTCAGAGCCCTCAGGAGTCAGTCACTTCCCAAAGCCCATCAGTGGCCAACCACGCTGTTCCCCTTGATCCTCTGTAGGACATTTCCCTTTCAAACCATATTATCTGTTGTTCAGAACTTAGATGTGTGCTCCCCTCAGGGAAAGAGTTTGCTTTTTGTGTGCCCTGAGACCAGGAGTAGCAAAGGAAGGGGCTGTCCTGCTTTTGGAAGCATAGGCTGCTGTGCCCTGCTAACTTGGTCTTTTCAGCCATCACTTGGACTAGTGTTCTCAGTGATGTGGGCATCTCCGCTCTCAGGCCCTCACCCGTGCCTGGCCTTGGCAGAGGCCAGTGGCTGCCAGCCAAGCTCTGCAGTCTGGATTCATCATCCTTTCCCTGACTATTTGTGGGGCTGAGTGGCTCACTCTTTTTTGGGAATATCCCTTTCCGTGGATTCCTTTCCAATTCTGTTTTCCTACTCCATTATTTTATTATTATTATTATTATTATTATTATTATTGCTATTATTCCCCCTTTTTGTTTTTGTTTTGAGACAACGTTTCTCTGTGTTTCCTTGACTGTCCTGGGACTTACTCTGTAGAGCAGGCTGGCCTTGAACCCATAGAGATCCGCCTGTCTCTGCCTCCCAAGTGCTGGAATTAACGGTGTGTGCCACCACCGTCTGGCTCATTACTGTTTTGTAGGGTTTGAAGGAACCCTGTCTGTATTCTGCCACAGTTTTATTTTCTTTAAATGGATTTTTTTTTGCTGTTATTTTGAGGCAGGATCTTGCTGTTTATCGCTGTAAGCTCGGCTCGCAGGTTCTCCTGCTTCAGCTGTACCATGCTAGGGTTACAGGGCTCAGATTTGTCACCACTCCTTGCTTAAATGGGTCTTAGTAAAGGCCTAGAGTCACAGTCATTCTTGGGACTGTGGTGGGGAAGTTGCTTCACATATTTAATGTGCTACTTTTTATAACGTAACAGACTCTCGCCACCCAAAACAAGAGTTGACTCTGTGGGAACAGGCCCCTCCCACTCTGCTCACTGACACCCTGAGCCTTCAGCCATGTTTCTTAGGATTTCTTTCTATACAATTTACTTACATATTTGTTTTTATTTTTTAAATGATTTACCTATCTTATGTGTTTTGCCTGCTTATATGTCTGTGTGATGGTGTCAGATCCCCTAGAACTGAAGTTAGAGACAGCTGTATTCTGTCATGTGGGTGCTGGGAATTGAACTCGGGTCCTCTGGAAGAGCAGGCAGTGCTCTTAACCACTGAGCCATCTCTCCAGCCCATGCTTATTTATTTTTAACTTAGATTTTTCTGAGGGAGACAGGGTCTCACTATGTATCCTTGACTGGACTCAGACTTGCAGAAATTCTTTTATATCTCCATCCTGAAGTGGAATTATAGACGTGTGCCACAAGGCTTGTCTACTGCTATTGAATCTATATGTATTTGTGAAATATATATTTTTTAACTTTACAAAATTCCTGTGACTTACTTTTTACTACATATTTTATTAAGACTTTCCATATTGTGGCATTTTGTTTATTTATTCTGAGTATTGGTTAAAAATCTATCATGTGCCAGGTGTGGTGGATTGGTGTCCGCAATCCTAGTGATCAGGGCCAGGTGTGGTGGCACACGTCCGCAGTCCTAGTGATCAGGGCCAGGTGTGGTGGCACATGTCTGCAATCCCAGTGATCAGGGGGCAGAGGCAGGGGATCTCTGAGGATTGAGACCAGCCCAGTCTACGTAGTGAGTTCCAGGCCAGCCAGGGCTACATAATGAGATCTTGTCCTAAACCAACCGACCAACCAACCAACCAACCAAAATCTATCATGTGGGCCAGGTATAATGGCACATGCCTACAATTCCAACAACAGGAAGTTGTGGCAGAGGATCATGAGCTTATGGCAGTCTGGGCTATCCAGTAAGGCCCTGTTTCCAAACCAAAACAAGCCAAATCAAGCCAAGTATCTTGGTTGGGGTTTCTGCTGCTGTGATGAAACGCCATGACCAAACTTAAGGGGAAGGAGTTTAGTTAATCTTTAAACTCTCAGGCCACATTCGCGCCTCGAGGGCAGGAACTCAAAGCAGAAACCAGCAGACAGGAGCCAAACAGAAGCCATAGTGGAACACGGCTTTCTGGCGTGCTCTTCCTGGCTTGCTCAGTTTGCTTTTTTATAGTACCCAGGAGCACCTGCCCAGGGGTGGCATCACCCACAGTGACTTGGGCCATCCCACATCAATCACTAATCAAGAACACGCCCAACAGACTTGTCAACAAGAAATATGATGGCGGTATTTCTCAACTGAAGTTTCTTTTCCCAGACAGCTCCACCTGGGGTCAGGTTGACATAAAATAAAAGTCTACTGGGAGGTGGCGGCGCACGCCTTTAATCCCAGCACTCGGGAGGCAGAGGCAGGTGGATCTCTGTGAGTTTGAGGACAGCCTGGACTACAAGAGCTAGTTCAGGACAAGCTCCAAGCTACAGAGAAACCCTGTCTCGAACCCCGCTCCCCCCGAAAAAAACAAACAAACAAACAAAAAAATCTAATCAGGACATCAAGTCAACCCGCCTACTGCATGGTCATTCTGCGCCTTTCAAATCGACTTTAATCATTCCTAGATTTTTTTTTTTTTTGCAGAACAGTCCTGACTTGAACATTCTAGTTCTAGTTCAGCATTCCTTGGCAGAGGGTCAGTCCTGACCTAGTGCTGCAGTGTTTGGGGCTGGGGGCATGCGCTGGAGCTGACGAGGTTGCGGTTGCGCGAGACAGAGCGTGCAGCCTTGGGGTGGGATTACTGCCCTTACAGCGAGAGAGGTTGCAGGAGCTCTTCCCTCCACTGAGTGGGGACACCGGGAGCAGGTAGCTGCTCACCAGCCAGCCAGGGGCAGAGCAGCCAGTCCTCCAGCTCCCAGCCTCCAGACCTGTGAAAGAGCTGTGTGCTGGTTCACCCGAGCCGAGGACACGGTGTGGATATGGGCTTGCTATTTAAATCCCCCCATGGAAATCTCTGTTGGAAAGGCAAGCTTAGCTCACATTCGCTCGTAGCCAAGCCTATTTTTACCCCTGATTTTGTGTTTTCTCCGTCTGGCCTCCCGTCCACCTCCCTCTCTATGGCCTCTTGGTTGGCGGCGTTTCCCATCGCGCTTTCATTGTCAGTTTGAGAAATGCAGTTTTAGTTTGAAAATAAATTCTTTTGTAAGTCACTATTGAATTTTTTGAGGCTGGCAAGTTTTGTTCTTTTAAAAAGTTTTTTATTAGCATATGTTAGCTACATGTGTAGTAACGGGTTTCATTGCAGCGTTTTTGTCTGCGATGATCTTTGATGGTGTTCATTCCCATTCCTTCCAGCCCCACTAATCATCTCTCTTTTCTCAGCTAGTCTCTCTTCTGCTTCTCATGACTTTTTTAGGGGTGAGTTTAGAGGCGTCTGGGTGAGGGACTTTCAGAGTACGCTCAATTTACCGATAGCTACTCCTCCACAAACGTCTCTGCCTTCTCCAGCAGCCATTCATGGTCTGCAGATACTCAGGAAAGAGTGGAGCCTTATGAGTCCTCAACAACGCGACGGGATGTTGATGGGTTCAGTTTTGGATAGGTATTGTGCCTGGAAGACAGCGTTTCACAATACCCGACCCCTTCCTCTGACTCTTACACTCTTTCTGCCCCCCACAGCCCTGGGGTCCTTTGACCCTTGTGGGGGGGAAATGCTTAATACTCTCACTGCCCCCCAGGCTGTTGTTCCTCAGGGTTGACAGCCCCATGCCCCACGTTAGCTTGCTGCCATGAGACTTTCCTCCTAACTTCCTCCTGTACTTCTGCTCCCAGTGCTCAGGAGGACAGGGAGCCCCTCTCCTGGCTTGTGACCTGAGGGGGCTGGACTTGCCCTGCACAGTCACTGTTCCTTGTGCACACCGAGTTTAATCCCTACTGAGGCCTGAGGGATTGTGGGAAGGACTTGCTTAGACTTCTTTTTCAAACACCTTTCTTGTCTTAGTCTGTGCTGACACTCTGTGGCTACCAGAAGCAGTCCCAGTGGCTTCCTCCTTTCCTTCCCATGCTGATGAGACTGAAATCCAGACATGTAAATCCCAGCTCTGGTGAACCATGTGGCATATTCCAGACATGGGGGTGAAAACGACGTCGGTCTGTGGATGGAAGTTCTACAAGGTCAGAGGCATCTGGAAAAGCACACCCCCTTCTTTTCTTTAAAATATTCCTTTAATTTTGAGAATTTCATGCACGTCTACAATGAAGTATGATCATATAGCCCTTCATTCTCCCTTTGCAACTCTCCCATAGCCCATAACCCTCCCAGCATGCCTCTTCCCTCCCATATTTATGTCTTTTTTTTCTTTTGATAACTCACTAAATCCCGTTAGTGCTGCTTGCATGTGCATGGGTATAGGGCATCCACTGGAGCTGGAGACTAACAGTAGCTACATCCTCAAAAAACAATGACTTTTCCCCCCTCCCTAGCAGCTATCCACTGCCAATGACTCCTTAGTATGGGGTGAGTCTTGGAAATGATCTACCTATGCTGAGGTTTTGGTAAGGTTGATCGTGCACAGCTAACCACAGCTGCTATGAGTTCACCAATGCAATGGCTGTGCTCTGTCCAGAAGGATTTCACACACTCCTTCCCATCCGCTGGCTCTTTCTTTCTGCCTTCTCTTCCTTGATGATGGGGACAATGCTACAGATGTCCTGTTTAGGGCTGAGCACTTGGTCTCCTCGTCTTAGTACTCTGACCAGCTGTGCATCTCGCCGCTGACTGCTGCCCTATGCAGAAGGAGGCGTCTTTGCTCAAGGTTGAGAGCAGCGCAGGTCTATGGGGACAAAAGTAAGGTTTCAGTAGGCAATTTTACCGCATGAGTGTTGAGCAAAATAACAATAGCAGGTTATACCCTAGGGCCTATCACTTTCCCCAGTGGGATTATAGTACCACATATGAAACTCTTCTATGGAGCAGGCCTCAAATCTGGTCATAGAACTGTTTGTACCGTTGCACCAAGGGGCACACTTTTCTCCACAGGCCAATACCGAAGAATGTACTGGCTGGATAAAGTCATTGATGTCTTTCTCCTGCAGCAGCCTGCAGAGCGTCTTCTGGCACCATGAAAGCCAGCGCATGGTTATTTATTATACAAAGTGGGACACAGAGTTGGGGAAATGGTTCAGCTGGCATAGTATGTGCCATGTAGATATGAGAATCTGGGGATGTGAGGGCGATCTGGAGGTGACATCTGTCATCCCATTGATCGCCAGGGTTAATTCAGCTGGTTTGACTGGCTAGGTGGGTGTCCCCTTCCTCCCTCACCGCTCCATGTATGTCCCTCCTGAAGCTGCACAGTCAGTCAAAGAGGACAACCTTCCCCAAATAGAGGAGAACCGGTCTTCGGTCAAGGGTATATGAGTAGCTGCACTCCCCTACTAGAACCTCCAAACAAGCTCTCAAGGTCCTTTTGTAGGAGAACGTAGTATAGTCAAACTTCCAGGACTCCAGACACGTCCAAATGAGGCTCTGCGTGTGGCAGTCTGCCTTTCAAAACAAAACAAAACAAAATTGAGAGAGAACCTGGGTTCTGATTCCCAACATCCATGTAAGAAGCCAGATGTGGCCAGGTGGTGCATGCCTTTAATCCCAGCATTCGGGAAGCAGAGACAGGTGGATCTCTGTGATTTTGAGGCCAGCCTGGTCTACAGAGCTAGTTCCAGGATGTTAGTTAGCTTACAAAGTAGAGAATTCCCGTAAGACTTCTTCACTTATCCCTAGCTTTGTCCAACCCAATCTTTATCTTCTCCTCTTCCCAGTCCCATAATCCCCCATTTCCCACTTAAATCTTTAATGCTGAAAACCCCTTCCTGCTGGGCATGGTGACACATGCCTTTAATCCCAGCATGCGGGAGGTGAAGCTCTTTAAGTTCAAGACTAGCCTGGTCTACAAAACGAGATCCAGAACAGCCAGAGTTGTTACAGAGAAATCCTGTCTGAAAATACAACACACATTCATGATAAAGGCCTGGAGAGATCAGAGATTCAAGGAACATTCCTAAACATAATAAAGGCAAGATACAGCAAACCTACAGCCAACATCAAACTAAATGGAGAGGAACTCAAAGTGATTCCACTAAAATCAGGACCAAGATAAGGCTGTCTACTCTCTCCATATCTCTTCAACATAGTGCTTGAGTTCTAGCTAGAGCAATAACACAACAAAAGCAGATCAAGGGGATACAAATTGCAAAGGAAGAAGTCAAACTTTCACCATTTGCTGATGATGTATATAAGTGACCCCAAGAATTCTACCGGGGAACATCAACAGTTGATAGACACCTTTAGTAGCAGGACACAAGATTAACTAAAACCAAATCATTAGCCCTCCTATATACAGATGATAAATGGGCTGAGAAAGAAATCAGAGAAACATCACCCTTCACAATAGCTACAGATAGCATAAAATATCTTGAAGTAACTCTAACCAAACAAGTGAAAGACTTGTATGATGAGAACTTTAAATCTTTGAAGAAAGAAATTGAAGAAGATATAAGAAAATGGAAAGATCTCTCATGCTCTTGGATAGGTAGGATTAACATAGTAAAATGACAATCCTACCAAAATCAATCTACAGATTCAATGCAGTCTTCATCAAAATCCCAGCACAATTCTTCACAGACCTCAAAAGAACAATACTAACTTTCGTATGCAGAAACAAAAAACCCTGGATAGCCAAAACAACCCTGTACAATAAAGAAAAAACAAACAAACAAACCAAACCTTCTTGAGGCATCACCATCAAACTTCACACAGTAATGAAAACAGCTTGATATTAGCATAAAAACAGGAAGATGAACCAATAGAATCAAATTGATATTAATCTGATATTAACTCACACACCTATGAACACCTGAATTTTGACAAAGAAGCTAAAAATATAAAATGAAAAAATAAAACATCTTTGATGTGGGAAGTCCTTCTGTATATGTGTTGCTTTTATTGGTTAATGAATAAAGAATCTGCCTTGGCCTCTGATAAGGCAGAGTAGAGGTGGGGTGTGTGTGTGTGTGCTAAACTGAATGCTGGGAGAAAGAGGGCGAAGTTGAGAGACACCATGTAGCCGCTGCTGGGAACAGATAGTTGGAACCTTGCTGGTAGGCCACAAGCCTCATGGTAAAATATAAACTAATAGAAATGGGTTTCTATTGGGAAAAGATCTTCACCAAGCCCACACCTGACAGAGGACTGATCTCCAAAATATACAAAGAACTCAAGAAACTAGACATCAAAATACTAAATAATCCAATTAAAAATGGGACACAGATCTAGAAAGAGAACTCTCTGTCCCCACTCACTGTATGGCTGCCTTTCTGCCTCTGAACCTTCCTGGAGCGGCAATGTGAATCTGGTTGCTTTGTATTTCACCCCATGCCCGCCCACTGCTGCCTTATCTTTAGGCTTGAACTTATCGCGTCTCCAGGAGTGGATCCAGATCTTGCTGTAGCATCTCTTTCTCTTTTCTCTGGACCTTGTCAGTTTAGTTATTGGTCACAGGCACTTACCTGGGTTCATATTTTGGCTGTGATATCCGTACTGTACAACCTAATCGCCCCGTGCCTCAGTTTTCTCATCTGAGAGCAGGGGCATACTGGGATCACTAAGATGCGGGGCAACCTCAAGGGAGGGGGCAGAGAAGCATCTGGCTTTGTTATCAGATTCTGTCTTGTTGGGACTTTTGGGGAGAACACTGGTGAGTGCCTGTGTTCAACCTTCATGTTTGAGCAAAAGACTCAAAAACGTTTGCATTTGCTAAGACTGTTTGTGTCTTGACCGGGTCTCATTGTGTAGCCCAGGCTGCCCTCAAGCGTGGGTTTCTTCTGCCACAGCGTCCCATAGGCTCGTCCCTCTACTCCCAGAAAGACTGTCTTTAATAAGACTTCAGTCCTACTCAATGAGTTTGGAACATTATGGATAAAAGAATAAACACATTTTACCAGTCAGTAAGCTGCACTTGGAAATGTTTGTGCTGATCAAAGCTTGGCATGAAAACTAAAGGCTCTTGGTGCAATCAGTGCTATGAAAATTTGATTAGGCGAAATTAATAAAACTGATAGTCATAATGGCAGAGGAAACCATGAGGTCGCCCTTTTCTGTGGGTGAGTACTGTGCGGATTTGGTTTCATTGTGGAAATTTGATGTGGAAAGGATTTTATTTGCCATTTACGAACAAGATCAAGAGGAATGCTCTCATGATTCAGGAGTGTTGATAGATGATGCTCTCTTTGGACTGCTTGGACTCTGGCTGCAGGAGAGAAGCCTTCTGGGAATCAGCCAGTAGGGTAGCATTTCAGGGGCAGGACAAGGGGAGAGGCAGAATTTCACAGAGACCTCTTTGGTCACCTTCTGAGGCATCTGGCTGTGGTGGAGGAGGGCTTGGAGGCTCTGTGTTCCCTCCCCAACTTAAGGAATGGGCCTCAGGAGCTTGCCCAGGTGAGTCCTAGGAGTAGAGGCCATGCCCCTGAGGGGCGACAGACACTGGGTAAGACTCAACAGTGGGTAGAGAGGGGCAAATGGGCTTGGGTCTGGCTGGGTGGGGCTGACAGAGATGCAGTGATGCAGAGAGGCCACCAGAGGGTGCCCAAGCACCGCCATTTGGCTGCAGAAGGCTACTTGCCAGCCAGTGTTGACAGGACCCTGACAAGATTCTAATGACCCCGAAGTTGAGCATGCCTTGACCTGCCTGGGCATGGGGCAGTCTCTCCATCATGACCTGCTTGGGCCTTGGCCAATCTCTCCATCAAATCTTGACTTCGGCTAAGCTGGTGCTGTGGAGTTGTCTGCTTCCTGGAGGGGTACAATGAAGACATTTTAGGCAGAAGAGACCCCACTGGGAACAGTCTAAGGACACTGTCCCAGGGAGAGGCCTGGTAGCTGCTGTAGGAGATGCAAGAAGCCAAGTGAGCAGCTGCCTGTTGGAGAGAGGGTGTGATGGCAAACACCACAGGGTGTAGGACCCAGAGCTACAATCCAGAGAATATCGACATGATTGGGCAAGAGAGTGGGGTTCTGTGGAGACTTAGATTAGGCTATATATAAGTTGTTGGAAGGATGATAGCATCAATAAATTCCATAAATGAGCTGATTGCCTCCAGAGCAATCACTATAAAATGACAAAGTATATGTTTGAAACCAGAAGTTGGGCTGTGGTGACACACGCCTTTAATCTTGAGTGCCGACTCAGGAGGCAGAAACAGGTGGATCTCTGTGAGTTCAAGGCCAGCCTGAGTTCCAGGGCAGCAAGGACTACACAGAGGAACTCTGTCTCAAAAAAATCAAATCTCTCTCTATATCTATCTATCTATCTATCTATCTATCTATCTATCTATCTATCTATCTATCTATCTCTTATGGGAAGCAGGATCAACACAGGAAGGAAATAGAAAATGCCATGAACAAGAAAAACCCACAATGAGAGCTAAGACACAAGACCCTGGTACTGACAAAAAAACCCAATGGCTTAAATTAATCACTCAGAAGAGATTCATGTGTTGAAATAAGAACCATCCTACCCCAGAGTGACTTTATAATTAAAACCTACAACTACAAAGGCACAGGGCCTCAGGGGTAAAGTGCTTGCCTAACAAGTGTGCAGATCCGAGTTTGAATCCTCAGAGCCTCCACAGAGCCGGGTGTGGTAACCTGTGTCTGTAACCTCAATGCTCCCAAGGTAAAGACAGGATCCCTGGAAATGTGCACCCCTACTATCCTGGTGTATGCAGCCCCGAACAACAAAGAGACCTTGTCTCAAAGGGGAAGGTGAGGATAGACACTTTTGACCTCCACATGTGCCTGTGTCCCATGGGTGTCTGCCTCTGACGCTTGGAGGTGCAGAAGGACCTTGACTGGACACTAGGGGGCATCCAAGCTCCACGTTGGTGAGACCTGGCAGGCGCACAAGCGGCTGAGCCCTCACTAGCTCACCTGCCAGTATGACCTGATGACCCTGACCAGCTCACGGCTGTGCCTGACCACAGTGGCAGACCCTGGTTGGCAAGAGGTCTTACTAGGTCTCAGAAACCCAAGAAGTACTGGAGATACTAGTGCAGGTAGGAGGGTGTACCCTAATTCTGTAGACACCCCACCATCACTCTCTCACCTCAGTCATAAACCGTTTTTACTCTCGGTGTGGCCATGTGTCCACCTGGGAAATGGAAGCCCACCTTCTAGGAGCCTGACTCTGGCCTTGGGATCTGTTGCCAGAAACTGCACATAACACGCACAGAGCCTCGGGACTACCACAAGGGGTACATGAACCTCAGGGTGTCCCTCCCAAACTTTGGTATAAATCTGCAGCTCTGACGTAACCGCCAAGTACAGGGCACACACCCTTTCTTTTCTTGGATAGATGGGGGCACACACTATACACACAGCCAGGGGATGACCATGAGGGGGGCGGGAACCTCCCCAAACAACGGTATGAGTCCGTGTCCCCGACTTGCGTCCACACTCCACTTCTCACAGCCCCTTCTCTGAGCAGAGGGTGCAGTGCCCCAGTGGCCAC